>NW_026923010.1:0-20458 GCF_032062105.1 Saccostrea cuccullata
AACTGTAGAGGTCTTGGGGGTTAAAAAAGGAAATGTCTAACAAATTAAACAGTCCAGTCCAATACGAAAATTCGTAATATTACTAAAAAACGAAGATTCGAGAAAGCGTAATATTACAAGTTATGTAATATAAAACTTATATTAAAATTTTTTGAATGTATTTAATTAAAATACTCAAAAAATGCAGATGTAAGAGACTATTTTAGTTTTCGAAACCAAGCAAATTAAAGCATTGCAAGAAATTGAGTGGTGGGTAGCAAAGTATGACTTTTAATCGAGATGTCACGGGCGATAGTTTTAGACTCTTATGAGATTTGAATTCGTGTTTTCAAAAAGAATTGCACAAATTTAATTATGAAACGAGGGTGTGATTTTTGGGGTAACTTGGAAGAAAAGTGGGGATTTCGGGTGATATAGCCAATGCGACATGCTTAAGCGAATATTGAAATTTATGGAAAATTGGTCACCGGGAAAATTCCTATAAAAGAATAATGAAAGAACTTCTTTAATTTCCATGCTTTCTGATAGGCGTAACTGAATAAACTGACCCCGTGCTATCAGTAGCCGTGGAATCTGATATATTATCTCACGTCATACTTTGCTACCCTCCACTCAATTTCTTGCAATGCTTGGATTGTCTTGGATTACGAAAACTCGTAATATAGTCTCTTACAAACTGCTATATTACGCGTATTCGTAATTTAACTACATTACGAAAAATTGTAATATAAGTTTTATATTACGATAACTTGTAATATTACGAATTTTCGTATTGGACTGGACTGTTAAACAAAAACATTTTTCTGTTTACCTTCTACCAGACACACATTTCACTATGAATGATTACAACGATATTAGGTCTTTATGGGGTTATGATGTCTATATTTCTCCTGGACAATCTAATGCCAGAGGCACTGCTAGTTTGTTTAATAATACTTTTGAATATAAAATTATAAATGAACATGTAGATCAAGAAGGTAACCTGTTGGTATTAGAACTTAATATATTCAATAAATACGACATTTTATTAGCTAATATATATGGTCCAAATACAGATAATCCAAAATTTTTTCAATCAATATCAGATATAGTCTCAAATTTCCAGGGTGAATTTGTAATTATGGCTGGCGATTTTAATCTGGTTCAGGACACAGTATTGGACTACTATAATTATACAAATATAAATAACAAAAAAGCTAGGGATATTGTTCTGAATATGAAAGATATTCATGGTTTGACTGATCCTTGGAGGGTAAAACATGAACAGAGAAAAAAGTTCACATGGTTTAAGAACAATCCTACAAAAAAAAGCCCAACTTGATTTTTTCTTAGTTTCTAATGAATTGATGGCTTTAGTTGATAAGGTTGATATTAAGCCAGGATATAGGTCTGACCACTCATTAATTGAACTCTTCATCAAATTCAATAATTTTGAAAGGGGAAAAGGTTTTTGGAAATTCAATAATTCTCTTCTAAAAGACCAGCTTTACATTAATTGTGTTAAGGAAACAATTCAAAAAGTAAAGTTACAATATGCTGCCTCTCCTTACAACCCTTCCACTATTAGTTTAGTGAACGACAGAGAACTGTGTATTTGTATTGATGATCAACTATTTTTTGAACAGCTATTATTATGCATAAGAGGTGCAACAATATGTTACTGCTCTAGAAAAAAGGAAATAAAAAATAAAACTATTAAATTTATAGAAGAAGAAATTAAGTTTTTAGAATCCTTAAGAAGTAATAATGAGTCACATGAGATTGTTGAAAGATTAAATAGAGCTCAAAACAGGCTTGAAGAGTTTCGAAAAGACTATATTAAAGGATTATTTGTTAGAACAAAATTAAAATGGATTGAACAGGGAGAAAAACCTACAAAATATTTCCTTAGTTTGGAAAAAAAGAAACTATGTTAATAAAACTATAAGCAAAATCATTCAAAGCAATGGTAACACTATTATTTCCCAAGGTGAAATACTCACAGAAATTGAAAGTTTTTATAAAAACCTATATTCCTGTTGTGACAACAGGCTAACTGATGTAAACTTAGAAAAAATTATAAATAAAGAAGATATATTTATTTTGGATGAACATTTGTCGAATAGCTTGGAAGGTATCATAACTCCAGAGGAAGCCCTCTCTGCTTTAAAAGATATGAAAAATGATAAAAGCCCAGGCAGTGATGGTTTCACTTCAGAATTTTTCAAATTTTTCTGGAAGGATTTAGGAAGCTTTTTAATAAGATCAATAAATTTAGGTTTTCAAAAAGGAGAGCTATCAATAACCCAGAAACAAGGTATTATAATATCAATTTTACCAAAAGGAGACAAACCTCGAGAATTTCTTAGTAATTGGCGCCCAATATCTCTTCTAAATGTAACATATAAAATTGCATCTGCGTGCATTGCAAATAGACTTAAAAAGGTTCTTGACTGTGTAATTAATAAAAACCAAAAAGGATTTCTCAATGGTAGATTTATTGGAGAGATTACATGAATAATTTATGATGTAATAAATACGGTACATGAAAAACATATTCCTGGTATGATATTACTTATTGACTTTGAAAAAGCATTTGACTCTATATCATGGAAATTTATGTATAATACTTTGAAATTCTTTAATTTTGGTCCTAACCTCATAAAATGGGTTTCAGTATTATATAATAAAGCTAGTCTTTGTGTTATTCAGAATGGTATTTTTTCAAATTTTTTTGAAATTGATAGGGGTTGTCGCCAAGGTGACCCAGTATCTCCTTACCTCTTTAATCTTTGTGTAGAAATTTTAGGACACATGATTCGACAAAATAGAAATATCAAAGGCATTAAAATAGGAAAGGAAAAAGTTTGTCTTGTACAGTATGCAGATGACACAGTTCTTTTTCTTGATGGAACAGAAAAGAGTCTAAAAAGTGCTCTGGATCTTCTTTTTCAATTTTCAAAATTTTCAGGTTAAAAACCTAACATTTCTAAAGCAAAAGCAGTTTGGATTGGTTCTAAATTTGACACAGAAAATAAAATCTGTACTGATACAGGATTGAAATGGACGACCGAACCTTTTACTGTTCTTGGTATAACATATACAGCAAATCTAAAAAAAATGGAGGAACTTAACTTTGACAAGAAGCTTAAACTTATTCAAAAAGAAATAAACCATTGGTCAAAGAGGAATATTACTCCTTTAGGAAAAATAACAGTAGTAAAAAGTTTGTTCCTATCAAAGTTCACTTATTTATTTACATCCCTTCCAAAGCCTAGTCTGCAGTGGATACAGCTCTTCGAAAAAATCTTATATAAATTTATATGGGGAAATAAAGTTGATAGAATTTCTCGAAAAACATTGCAGCTGGATTTCGGAAATGGTGGATGTAGAATGACTAATATAGAAACATTTATTAAATCTCTTAAACTTACTTGGATAAGGAGAATTTTAACAACTAATCCAGATTGGAGTAATCTTTTCTCAGAAATTACTGGATGTAATATTTACAAGTTATGTAGTTTTGGGTCTGAATATTGTAAACAAAGGGCAAAAGTCACACAAAACATGTTTTGGAAAGAAACTCTATTTTATTTTAGTGAGTTTATAGAGAGTTTTAATTTACATTCACTGAGTGAGCCACTGTGGTATAATAATAAAATAAAGATTCAAAATAAATATGTATTTTGTAAACAATTGTTCGATAAAGGGTTCCATATAGTGCATGATTTATTCAATACAGAAGGCAATTTTATTAGTTATGAAAGTATCACAAATGATTATCTTATAAAATTACCTTTTACTACATATGAAGGTTTGAAGCAAAGCATTTTGACTGCATGGCCAAATATCAAACAATATTTATGTTATACTTTTGTTAAACCATATCAACCGGAATTTGTAAAAATACTTTGTAAGAACAGAAAAGGATCCAGAAATATTTATGATTATTTAATGTCAAAAACACAGCACAGACCTATTTGTGAAAACAAATGGAATACTGATCTAAAATTAGAGTTAAATTTTGATTGGAAACATGTTTATGCAAACTTTAAATTGACAACAAAAGACTCAGGACTTATGTGGTTCAATTATAGAATTATCCATAGAATATTAGGTACTAACAAAAACCTATATCTGTCTAAAATCAAAAATTCACCACTTTGTTCAATATGTAACTTAGAACCAGAATCAATCAAGCATTTATTTTTCTACTGTCCACAGGTTTATGTGATTTGGTTAGCATTGTCAGATTGGATATTTCGAAAGTCTGGTACAAGAATTGTATTTGATATCAAAACTGTTATTTTTGGTAATTTGGAAGAAGATCATATGGCAATTAATTTGATTATCTTACTAGTGAAGAAATACTTATTTCAACAATCAAGAAAAAACAATAATATTGTTTTTAACGAAATCTTAAAATATTTAAATAATTACTATTGTTTAGAAGAAAAATTGTCAGGGAATATATTTTACAAAAATAGATGGTCCAAGTGGAAATGTCTCTTTAATGTGTCTAAAAGTAACTCTTAAAATAATTACTGATTGAATATGCATTGCATACTGCGTGAGTTTATGTATATTATACGTATATTGAAGTGTATCTATCCTTATGTATGTATACTAGATGTTTATTAATGTGTGTGTATTTGTATTTTTCCAACAGGTATGAGAGTGGGAGAGAGAGGTGTATATGTTTTGCAAGTACTTAAATAAAGAAAAAAAAAATGACAAATTTACTAATAATTGTTTTTAAATACATTTACATTGATATTGTTGCATTTAACATTGTTTAATTTGTTTGCTCAATACTCAGGGGCAGAGTAGGAATTTTCAAAGGTTTTATGCATTTTTGCTAATTAATCAATTGAGCCCAACCCAAGTTAAAAAACCCTTGACCCAGGAGCCAAGAAATTCACAATTCTGAGAGAGGCACTCTTTCTCATCATAACTACATGTATGTTATAAGTTTGTTTGAATACTACCAAGGAGCAGAGGAAAAATTATTTCAATAGCATTTAATTTATTTTCAGAAAATAATAAATAAGCCCCCCCCACTCCCTTACCTACAAACACACATGGAACCCTTGACCAAGGAACCATGAAATTCACAATTTCGGAAGAGGAACTCTTTGCTATTTTAATTATGTATATGTGCATCTGCTTATTACCCAGGAGCACAGTACAAAATTTAAAAATCATTATTTTTTTAAGTAAAAATTAAACAAGAGATGTTTGTAAAAATTTATGCTCCCCCTCCCCCAAATAATTGGAATTTTTTAAAGTCCAAGATGCATATTTCTATCCAAAATGGCTCAATCGTACCTTAAACAGAACCTGACCTAGATATTCTTATGATCAATTTGTATACAAAATTTCATTTTAATGTGTGTAACAACTTCAAAAAACTAAACGAAAACTGATGATGTACCAACAGACAGACCAATCAACAGACAGCAGCAAAGCAATATATCCTTCCTTCTTCTAAGAGGGGCATAATAAGCCCCCTCCATGAAACCCCTCAACAGGGGTCATAAAATTCATAATTTTAGAAAAATACACTTTTCAATCTTATTTACTTAGTTCATCAGTTAAATACCTAGGAGCAGAAGAGAAGATTTTCAGAGAATTCATGCATTTTCACTACATTTATATAATCATTAGAGCCCCCACTCTAACACCAAAACACCTTACCCAGGGGCAATGAAATTCACAGTTTTGGGAGAAGCACTCTTCCTCATCATAACTATCTAATTATTTCATTAGGTTAATACCAAAGAGCATAAAAGATTTTCAAAGAATGCATTTCACAAGAATATCAATTAAGCCCCTCCATTACACCAGAACTCTTGACCCTGGAGCCATGAAATTTACAATTTTAAAAGAGACACCCTTGCTCATCATCACTGTACATTAAGTTGAGCAGAATAGAAGATCTTCAATGCATTTTCACTATATAACCTATATAGCCCTGTCCTAGCACTAGAACCCTGCACCTGGGGCCATGAATTTAACATCCTTGGTAGAGTACTCAATGCTGATTAGAATCATGCCAGCAGTTTGGCTGCTTGATGTTCAGCAGTAAAGAAGATAATTCTTAAATATTGCAATTATTATAACTTAGCACTTTTGGTCACACCCCTCAGGCTCCAGGGGTAGGGACCATAAATTTGATAATTTTTGTTTCCCTTCATCTATAAATGCTATATGCTAACTGCTTAAGTTGAAATTGGTTCAGTGGTTGACCAGAGGAGATGCTAAAAATTATTTAAAGTTCATGATTGATTGACGACAAACAATGTACAAAGATCAACGAAAATAAATACATTGTAGCCATAAGTCACCCGAGTGTTGACTTAACGTAAATGGCGAGGCCTGGGGCATGTGTTGAGGAAACCATCCAACAACATTACCAAAGTAGCTCCTTAGATGGGCACCGGAAGGGAAGAGGAAAACTGGTTTTCAAAAGACCATGTGGCGAAGGACTGTTGAAAAAAAAACCTCAGGGACCACAAGCTAACTTGAGGAGAACTGGAGAAAAATGTAAAAGACAGAGAAAAGTGAGTAAGTCTATTGCTTGCCTTATGTGCCCGCAGGCATACCAAGGATTAGTAAATATGTTCGGCTAAAAAAAATTAAGGGCATAAATGCCACCTCATTTGTGAATATGCCACCTCATTAGTAAATAGCAGGATCTGTAAATATGTTTGGCTAAAGAATTAAGGGCGTAAATGCCACCTCATCCGAGATTTTTAAAATTGATTTAAGGTCTGTGTTCGCAAATGCGTAAATAAGATTATTTTACATAATGTGACATATATGACAACTCTTTTAATAGGGGTGCAAATACAACGGGTTTAACTTATGCTGCTCGAGGATGCCTCCACATCATTAAATGTTTATTTTAAGTTGTATGTATATATTATGTCAAATTTTCATAACGCCTTTACTTTAGTCATTGAGTAAATTATTTACATAGAGTTTAAATCTTTTCATCTAATCGTTTCATCTAATGATACGATTTTATCTTCTCTGTAATGTGTTATTTAAATCTTTTGTATTTTCTTCCGAGTCGGAGAAAATTCCGAGAATCCAAATTAAATTGTGATATCTTTATAACGCAATTGATTTAGATTTTGTAATTTACGGAAAAGTTCTATCTTTATATAAAGTAATGATAACTTCAATTCCTGGATCCGCGCCTGATACATGCATATTTTATATAGAGGTATGTTTTTTTTCAAATTTCGAAAATTTCCCGCCAACAAAAATGAAAGTAGCTCTTCAGCAAAAGAAGGGAAATTTCAAACATGTGACTGATATGAGGAAAATGAGAAGCGAAACGAAGGAAATGTTGGTAAAATGACAGATTCTGGGAAAACAAAAGACTTGTATACGATTAGGGATGTCACGCATGATTTCATCGTCACGGTCCATGGACGCGGACAGGTTCTCCTCATAGGTAAACAATTATACGATGTAGAACTTCAGTGGCGGATCAAGGAATTACGTAAACAGGTCCAGTACAATTACTAGATTTAGCTACGTAGGTAGAATTACCTACGTAGCTTTATTTACCTACCTCAGGTAGCTTTATTTAGCTATTTCAATGTAACTTTTCAAAATTTTATTTTTTATTTAAAAGAGACAAAAAATCGCAATTCATTCCTGTACCAAACATTCTCACAAATGCTCATGAGCCGCTCATGAGACTCACATGAGAATCAAGTAAGAATTGCATGCAAATTAGGTAGAATTGAATTTTGCTCATGTGCAGATTGTTAGTCTTTGTTAGGAAGGAAAATACTAACCAAAATGCACATGTGCAAAATTATGCTCACCTCAATGCTCATGAGCAAAAGTCTATTCAATATGCTCACCTAGAAACAGCCTTACATTGGTAGTGATTATTCTAAGTTCAGTTTTCTCATGTGAGCAAAAGGTGAGCAAGAGGTGAGGAAATTGGACATAGTAAAATTCAGTATTACAAGTAGAACCAAAACCAAAGAATTACAAGTCTCAATTCCTCACCTGAGGCTCACGTGAGGAAATACAATACTCTGACACTCTATGTGGTCCAAGCTTTCCCAAGCCTTTATTACAAATTGACCATGTGTTAAGTGTTAACACTTCCTGTTGATAGCATCACAAATGATTGGGGACCAAGCAGGAATATCTTAATTTCTTGAGCTTCTAATCTTCATCCCATCAATTTGAAAATGCTTTCCTCTACCTAAACAACCCGTTGTGTCCCCCACTGTTACTTAAAGTAGGGCAGTATCCAATGAGGAGAGCCAGTCAGAATTTGTGCGCCTTCTCAGACCAGTTCAAAATTTCAATTCAAAGGAGTGAGGTACATTGAAAATATATGGATTAATACAGTAAAGAACTGAAATATGCTTTTGGAAATACATGTCATCACCATATTGAACTAGATGCCAGCCTTTAAAAGTTACAAATGTATCCAGTATGTCCATGGGATGAGGAAATGATTATTCAATTAGATTACCATCTTGCAGCCACTACAATGAAGGAAATTAAATTACAAAGAATATTTGCTGATCTGAGATTAGGGTAAGTGCTTTGAAATTTATAACCCCCTCTCATTTTAGATATTACTTATTAAAAAAATAATATGTTTGTGGTTTAATTATCAGTGTATTTTATTTTGATATACATGTATATTTAGTGCAGAATGTTATCTTGAATTACAGTTTATTAATTAAGAACTATAAAAATGATAACAGATTAGGTCAAAGTGTACAATTGACAGTCTCATTCCAGTACTAGTATTCTATGAATTACATGTACATGATGCATGTATTTAAGTTGCTAATTAAATATTGATGCATATGATTTTTCTATTAATTGCCTTAATTGCTTTTCATGACCATGGCAATGTAACCTTGAAAATATACTAACTATAACTTCAAATTTTTGCAGATAAAAGTTGGAATCAAAGGATCTGCAGATTAATAACGGACCCAAGCTGAGCTTGCATTCATGACGGAGTTCTGATGTTGGCACTCAACAAAGGAAATGCAAGGAAAAAGAATGGAACAGGATGAATTGATTATGATTCTTATGACCACTGGATTATTATTTTAACCCCAAGTATGACTGCATGCCACTCATATATTCATGCAGTAAAGGCAGAAACATCTATTAGCCTCCAAGACAACTTTTAGACAATTTTAGTCCATCTAGTACTAGTGCAGTCAAAAATGTTGACTGGACATTTACATTGGATGTTAATCTCCTGGAAATGGAACTATTGGATAATAATACTTTGATTGATGTGTACTGTACATAATTATAATAATTTAATTTAATTTTTTATTTCATTTTAAGTTTAAAATATGAAGTTCACTGAACATAATTATGCATGCATCTATTTACATGAACATGTTGCTCAAGAGTATTTAAAATGTAATTGATGAATCACATTTAAAATTATATAATTATAAAATGTTTGTAATCTGAATTTTAATTGTTCTATTGTTACTTGTTCAAGTGAGCAATTGTTGCACATGAGTCTCATGAGCCTCATGAGCCTCACGTGAGCAATATTCTACGTGAGCAAAATGATTACTCACGTGAGCAAAAAATGCTAATGTGCAGAATCCTGCTCACGTGAGCATTTTACCTAATTTGCATGTTAAATTGCACATGAGACTCACATGAGCAACTCAGGTGAGGAAATCTGGTTAGTCCTCACGTGAGCTGCTCATGAGCAAATTGTGAGAATGGTTTGGTATGGGTTCTTTGTGGACACTAGTTAGAATAATCTAACTGTGTCTCGGTACAAGCCCTCACCACAGTTAGAATACGTCCCATATACTTGCAATGTAGCAAATCGGAGCGGATCCGCTCCGAAACGATTTTGAAGAATATAAAATGATTTGCACTGGGAATAACTACCAAAATAATTAAAACGAACCTTTTTGAGATTGCTTATGCGTTTTATCCCTAATAATAATCCATATAAATACGAAAATCCAATTCATTTTCTCAACGTTTTTCTCTCGATTCAAATTACCTCCATGTTTACATTCGGAACTCTCTAGATTGTTCCTAGTAAATGCACTGTGCGAGTTATCGCCTGTGTTTCTTTTGCTACATTACGAATACACGGAACGAATTCTATCGTTAAACCGGGACCGTAGGACAATATCATTTTAACGATAGAATATTCTATCTATGTGGACACAGTCATCAAATGGAACCAACTGGAGGACAATATAGTTTGCGCTAAGTCTGTCGAGGCCTTCAAGACCGCCCTCGACAGCTTGTGTCAATAAGTCCGACACGCGCTCTCTCACCGTCGTAGAAAAGCCAGTATTGGTCACTTCGACGTATATATACAGATACAGATACAGATAAGAGACCATTGATATTCATACTAGGGAGGCTTATAAAAACAATCCAAAGCAGAGATAGTTTAAACATTGCTGCGTTTGGACAATTTAGAGCAAAACATGTAATTCCATTGTTTGATTACTATCTTCTCTCTCATGCGTGCGGTGAGGCATGACTGAGTACAGTTATTTGGCCAGTCCAAATAAGAAACCGATTCGACGATGCTATAAATATACTAGGAATTATATCAAAATCTAAGTGTTTTGTCAAGGTAGTTCGATGACTTGTTGAATTAAATATTGTTTCATAAAAGTTCAGCCTTCCCTCAATAAAATTTATTTCGCAAGTTACCATAGGTGTCCATTTTACCAGTTACGAATAAGCCGACGGGTTCCGGATACCCTAAAGATTCTTATTCAATTCAACCCTAAATTAAAAAATATATGTCCCAGACGTTATCCATTGGCATGCCTAAGAAAAGTTAAATTAATGCTCACCAATAAATTATTTGTATTTCCAAAGGTTGAAGAGAAACTAGAGGTACTTGGGCACTGAGCTTATTTTAATGATGACCCACGCCTCCTTTATGATTATTTAAAATAAACTCCATGTTTTACTCTGGGAGACCCGAAATAAATGTCAGATCAAAAAGTAAAATAAAAGGTCACAATGTCACAATGCAATAAAGAATATGTGAAAGTATCATTAGATCTTATTCAGTGGTATAGGAGGAATTGCGTATAAGAGATGAATATACCTTTCAATATTTCAAAGAATGGCAGTATCTATGTTTTATCTCAGGGACCCCAAATAATGTACCAGATCCAAAAAATGAAATAGGTGCACTTTGGCACTGTTAAACAAAGATTCCTGTGAAGCCTCATTAAACTTCATTCAGTGGTAGAAGAGGGGTTGCGGATAAGAATGGATACCCCAGAGCATATCAGACAGATGGACGAACAGCTAGACGGACGGACGGACGGATGGATGAACAAACATCCCATTACTATATTACTATCCCTTCTTCCTGTTTTTATCAAGCGGGGGTATAATAAGTCACGTTTACAATGAAGAAAACAACAAAGAATGAGTTTATTATAGTTTTTAAAATGGGTATTCGGGACTAGTAAAATAAGAACACAAAAATATTTCGATATCTTTCCAGTGTTCTAAATATTTATATTTGACAAATTTTTAGTATATGTTAGAGTACATACAGCGCTCCAAGTCACACTTGCTCTTAGGTCGCAAAATGGCGACCTAAAATTTTTTTTGGTGGCCATTTCAGAATTTCTGGTCGCCATAATCAAATATTTCACTCGCAATAAAAAAAAATACATTTTGTGAATAAAACTTGATAATTTAAATAAGGATATGTATTATGTCTTTATTATATCAAAGATTACTTATTACTGTGACTATAAAAAATTGCTAGGTTGAATGAAATATTTTTATTGAATACATGTACCCTTATGGTTGTACAGAAGAACGCAAGTAATCTGATTACAGAAATAAAATTTTATCAAATAAAAATACAAGATTGAGAGCTGTTGAGACAGGACTTTGCCTGCTGTTTGTCACGTTTACTTACTACTACGTACCTAACCCATTACAGAATCATTATAAATGCCACCAAAACACTCTTTATTAGCATGATTCATTGTGATATGCAAGCAATTGACCAAATGCTTCAATAACAAGGTCAGATCTTAGATAGTTTACGAAGTTTGTATGCCATTCTATTAGGAACATTATTTATACACGTCTATGGTTCTATCAAACTTTGTACAGCATGCTGCCATAACATTACGTGATCTAAGTCAATGCAACGCTTTATAAAGTGTATTTAAAGATATGTGTTCAAACATTTTCTTGATAGAGAATCTTTACAAATGAAATCTCGATCCCGATCTTAAAAATGGACGTTTCCAGCCCAAATTTTCTCAGTCGCGAAAATGCAAGTGTGTTTTCATTTATAGTCGCAAAATCAATTTTTTGGTCGCAAATGCGACCATTTTAGTCGCAACTTGGAGCACTGACATATCAAACTTACTTTTGATACCTGGAACGTTGTTTTATGTGAACAATTTATGAACCTACAGAGGTTTTTCTGCAGACTTGCGCGTCTCGGTGATTCAGATTTGTTTCATTATAAAAGTATGTCGACTGTTTCAAGTACGATAACGAAACCAAACTGAGGGCAAAAAATCAAAACTTCACATAATTCAAACACTCATAGATAAGGCTTCTTACCATAGAAATTAATTTATTTTTACACCCTTGAATTTATTAATTATCAATCCTTAAATTACGAATTATTCGGAACTGGCCAAAATCCGGAACTGGCCAAACGACTGTATGATTACTTCACATTGTTAACCGGAACTGGACTTCTTTGTCATTTCATTCCAGGAGTAACTGTTCTAACTGTCATACATAGCCCCAAAACTTTCAGAACTTTGATTGCAATTGCGCAGAAAAAGACATTTCTTCAAGAATGATTTTTTCCTGAGTTGTTTTCAGATGAGTTCAAAGTTGAACATGATCACTGCATCAAAAGGATATTTTCCGCACACCCTGAGAAAAATGCTTTTTTATAGAAATAAATTGAGTTTGTAGCTAAATAAAGCTACCTCAGGTAGGTAAATAAAGCTATGTAGGTAAATCAAGCTACGTAGCTAAATCTAGTGATTGTACCAGACCTGGTAAAGGGAGGGCGCAGTAGATGGCAAGTGGGGGGGGGTGCATTGAATGACCCAGTGAGTCTCCTCATAGGTAAACAATTATACGATGTAGAACTTCAGTGGCGGATCCAGGAATTTCGTACAGGGAGGGCGCAGTAGATGGCAAGTGGGGGGGGGGGGTTGCATTGAATGACCCAGTGAGTTTCCTTATAGGTAAACAATTATAAGAAGTAGAATTCACATCATCATGGTTTCTTTTGGTTCCTGGGGGAACATAGGGCCTCAAGAACTCACAGCTGTTAACTTATGAGGCTTTTGAACGGCAATATATCAAGTTGATCGCCTTGCCGTCAGGACAAGCTCTCAGCCCCTCACCACAGTTAGACTATGTCCCATTTAGTCACAATTTAGCAAATTGGAGTGGATCTGCTCCCAAATGATTTTGAAGAATACAAAAAAAATACACTGGAAATAACTTGCGACCAAATTAATCATTGCAAACCTTTTTGAGATTGTATATATTTGCCTCTTTTTATCCTAGAAAACAATCCATAATGATAAATTGACAAAACTCAAACTTAATTTCTAACCTCTATGGATTGTTTTTAGTAAATACACTGAGTTTGAGTTATCACCTGTGTATATTTTGCTACATTGCCAATACACGAAATGAATTCTATTGTTAAACCAGGTCTGTATGACAATATCATTTTAATGATAGAACATACTTTCTAGGAACAATTGCATAGGACTCACTCAGGTATACCACGTATACAGTAGAATAAAAACCCATGATTTAAGATATATTCAACTAAAAATCTATTTAATATTAATTTTTTTGAATATAACAAACAGAACATAATGACTAGTAGTTTAAAGTAGTTACCTGACTTGAAAAATAATTGAACCAAATGATGCAAATCACATAATAATGGTAATGGAAATATTTACACAATATAAACCATGATAACAATTTTTTTTCTTTAATTCTTTATTATATGAAAATGAACTTTAAACTAGAATTTCACATCCAATTTTTTCTCAGCCATCTGCATCGAATACGTTATATCGCGACTACCAATGAGTACCTCGCAGTTATCTAACTTACTACCGCTCTTTTGCGGGTGAGTCAAGAAAAGTCTAAATTTCTGGGGGCAAATGACATTGTTTACAGTAGTGACAATCGAATGATTCGAACAATTTAATGCCGAAATCACGATGTTTTGCCAGATATTGAACTCCAAATAGTAGATTGTCAAATAAGGAAAGTTAAGAATATTTTATCTGCTTAAAAATGTGACGATTTTCAATGAAAATTTAACGAGAAGAGTCTGCTTAATTAAAAATATCGTTAAAAATGTGACAATTTAGGATTGGCTCCTCTCAAAAATATATTAGGCTGGTTCAGCGATTGTTTAGCAAGGTATTCCATCAGGATTTTTTATTTATCTGTCCTCATAAATGCTACAATGATCGATCTTGCATTGTATTGAATAGCACATTGCCCCCACCCAACAGACGATTCCTACCTCCTTCGCAAAAGAGTTCCGCTAAGTTAAGTAATCGCGATATCAAGTATTGTACCCACCCATTTCATTGTCCATCACTGAATATTTTTTATTGTAACAGATTGAAATGTCGTAAGCTGCATATTTCCAATCTTGTCAGTTAATGTTCCGCGGTCTTACATACACCATGAATTGTCTCTAGCATTTAATTTATAAGAATAATATATATATATACACAGTGTATCTAGCATTAATTAGATATAATATATACATACACAGTGTATCTAGCATTAATTAGATATAATATATACATACACAGTGTATCTAGCATTTAATAAGCAGGAAATTCTGACAGAAACAGGAAGAAATCGATAAAAACCTTCTGTAAAAGGAAATGTTTAACAATGTTTAATATAGATCTACAAGTTAGAATTGACTTTAATCACACAAACATTGTAATAAATGTTTCCTTATATAATGAAAAAGGTTACAGCTTAGTCATGTTAGTAGAGGTTCTTGAAGGTATGAATACCAAATTATTAAGATTAGGAAGGAAATCATCACTATTGTAATAACCTAAGCATGTTCAGTAAACCTGATTAATTTGTTCTTAACCATAACATCTGATATCATGAATATGGTAATTGTTCAAGCAAAGATAAAATTGAGTGTCTGAATCCTAAATAATCTTTATTTTACATTAATGTTTTGCATGCTGATCAAACTCTAAGGTCAAGGTCAAAAATATTTATAGCCTTGGAATGGTCTTGTCACAATGAATGCCCATGTGACAAATGAAAGCCCTTGCACCAACTGTTCAAAAGTATTTAAAGTTTAATATTTGTTTGCAAATTTGGGTAAAATTCCAAGGTCAAGAGGTCAAATTTGGTGGTACCCAAAGAAAGGTCTTGTCACAAGGAATACACCTGTGAAATATGAAAGCCATATAGCTTAACTCACTCAAAAGTTGTGAGCAAGGTTAAAATTTTTGTAGACAAACAGACAGATGGACAGGGCAAAAACTATATACCCCTGAATATTCAATTACGGGGGGCAAGAAGTGTTTTAGACTTCCATCTCACTTTGATATATCCATGGTATTTGATTTATTGTTGTTTGAGAATGAGATACTTGAGTGTAACTGTTGTACAGAATGTTTTTGATTTTAGCAAATAATTTAATTTTAGTTGTAACAGGTCATATGATTGGAAAAAAGATTTAATCTATTTTGTATAACATAAGTTGCCTATGTCATGATGAGTTACGTCAAAAAAATTATTACGTTGCTAGACATTACTTTTAAAATATGCTCAATTTGAAGCCTTTTCTGGAGGAAAAAATGTCTCATTGTCTACACTGAAATTAAATTATAAGGAATGAAGCTTAATTTTATTTCAACTTATGTTATGTATATGATATAATAACATAACTAGGGGCAGTTCATGCTTTTTTATAAACTGCAAAGCGTTTTATAAAGCATAAACTAGCTACCCCTATTTATGTTATGTCGTATAACATAAGTTTCATTCCTTAACAGTCAGGGGCATAACTCAAACAAGTTATAAAAAAAATAACTTAAATAAGTTATTTTACATTATTTCACAAACACAAATTTTTTTTGAAAAATAACTTAAATAAGTTATTTTTATATCCTACTTGGACATTGATTTCTTGGAAATTTCGTGTTTCCTGCCAATTTGCATTGCATTTTGGGATTCCATTATGTAATACTAGATGAAGTTCACTGACTCCAATGGAGAATTGGTGAGGAGGTGGAGATGAACAGCATTTTACTCCTTATTTTGTGGTTTTATCCACATGCTGTATATGTCCAATTTTAATCATTAAATAAAAAAAATTCCCCACTTTTCCCAAGACTTTGAACACTTTTCCTGCATTGAGCAAGGTTTATATTTAGTCAAACATTTGTTTTTGTCTTGGTGCACGAGCAAAATCCTTTAGTGCACGGGGTGTGAAGTTAGGGAGGAATGACACAAAATAACTTAAATAAGTTATTTATTTATTGAAGCTATTTTGGAAAAATAACGTGTTTGAGTTATTGAGGTTGGGAAAAAGTAGGTCATAGCAAAGAGAAGTAACTCATTAAGACAAAAAAATAACTCATTTGTAATGAGTTATTTTTGAAAATAACTTGTTTAAGTTATGCCCTGACTGCTTAAATACTATATACAGGGAAATATTCACCACCGTTTGATTTTCACCCCTTTGGCCCTCTAAAACGGGGCGAATTCAAATTACACCTTATAATTTTTTAAACAGAACTATGACTGGGTGAATTTAAAACGGGGAAAAAATGTTCACAGGTTCAAAAGGGAGAAAATAACCCTGTATACAGTAATTAATCAAAATACTAAACGTAGTACTATAAATCACGTTTTAAATTAATTCATGAGGACTTTATTTTTCGCGTAATTACGCGAGACAGTGTTAGCGAAAATTTAATTCTCGCGTATAATAGCATTCCTTAAAGCCATATATGGGGTATGTACAATGAATATTATTACACTTAAATTATAAGAACTTATTATTTGTATCATTACTTTATATAAAGATAGAACTCTTCCGTAAATTACAAAATCTAAGTCAATTGCGTTAAAAAGATATCACATTTTAATTTAGATTCTCAGAATTTTCTTCGACTCGGAAGAAAATACAAAAGATTTAAATGACACATTACACAGAAGATAAAATCGTATTATTAGATGAAACGAGGTGTTCTTCGTGTTCAGAATTGTATGAAAAGCTTTAATTTAAATGTATTAACTATGTTTCTTTACTTAAGGATGTACAACACACCTACCCCAAAAAATTCCTGTCGTTTAATTTTCGTTATTTTTGTATATTTAGTACATGACTATATCTACTGCATGCATGCATATTTTGGACAAAATCGTTCGAGTGGTTTTTGGACAGGAACTTCCGAAAGTTACCCCCCTTTAGTTGTTTACAAGGAGAGAAATTTTTTAATCAATGAACTACTTAAACCTTGATTTTCAAAAAAACAAGGTTGGATATAAATGTCAAATTTCATTGGCTTATTCCTTTAATCATTTAACACAAAAACATAGTCATCTTTTTGATATACATATCATCAAAACAATTTTTAAAGACCTTAAGCTGAAAAACTATGAATTTTCTAAGCCTTGAAAATAGCGTATTTTTCAAATTCAAAATTTTTTTGTGAAAAAACCTGTCGTTTAATTTTGGTAAAAAACTTCCTTTAAGTAGCTGGTAGTAAAAATAATCTTCATAATTTTTTGTATAATTTTTGTACGACCAGTTTTGATTTAATAGCGTAAAATTACCCCCTCCCCCCTTCTCAATAAATCACGTTTTCGCGCGTCTTTCAGACGGGGGTCGATCACTTTGTTGTATGAATCTACAAATACACATTAAAAAAAATTAAATTATAATATTGCTTTTGCTTGAAAAATATATTAACTTACAAATTTAAAAGTTCTCATATGTAAAGCGTATTTAAATGTAGATTTTTAGGCAATTTTTCAATACCCCTAATGTCCCCTATCACCCGCACCCCTTCCTTTTTTGCGTCGCAGACCATTAGCGTTTGACGAAACGTCGTTTACAGTGCAAATATACTGGTATTTGGTCAAGAATCCCGGAGGTATGCATTAGTTTTTAAATTCATGAATGCAGAATAGATATTGACTACTCTTTTTATATGTATCAGGAAAATATTACTGAAAGATTTTAGTGTTTAGTCCATATACATATGCATTATGCATTCCATATCACATGAAACCTGGATACGAATTCAAGTTTTGTTGAAACGTGAATATGTTTATTTTTGATTTTATTTCTTTAATTTTATTCATTAAAAAACACGAAAAATGGTGTATGTTCAACTCTCCTGTGATATAAATGGAATAATTGTAGTTTCTTTCATGTCATTATTTCAAACGAGACAGTATGTGGCCGTGGGGATACATCGACATTTGCATAGATGTACCCCTCATGATATTGTACGCATTCTTTCAATGTCGTCGCTTCTAAAGTTAAAATGAAAATTCCGAATTCGTCCACATTAACTTCAAAATATCAAACATTAAACTCTTCATCTATTTCAATTTATATCAAATCGCACATTGATATTTTTTAAAATCTTATAGGCTACGTTTTGTTTTGATTCGAGGAAATGCGAACCGACATTGTTGACAGAAAATCAAAGTTACGATTTGCTGCAATAGGATATTCATAAATGCAGATAATTTCAGTACAAGTGAACAATTCTTTTCAATTCTATACTTACATTGCGTATATGAGGTCTATAGTACTCAATTCTCGAATTTATCAGGTCTTGCTGTAAATGTATCGGATTCTGTGGAAAACCGTGAATAAAGGGAGGAAAATAAACATCTCCTACATTTTCAGAGTTGTTCCTCTTTGATCAGTAAGGGTCTGAGAACACATCGATTTTACATTGTAAAAAGTTTTTTGTTTATTTATTGTTGTTTTATTTAATTAAAGAAGAAAAACAATACATGCATTTATACCGTTTATGCACAAATTAATGAAGATCATTAATCGGAATGTTATATAGCCAGTTGTACATAATGATAATTTCGGCAATGTAAAATAAAATTTTCAGAATAAAAGAAAACGCTGCGCTTTGATAAAAAATACAATTTATTGTTTATGAAATAAAATGAAATAAACATTAAGGGATGGTATTTTATGTCTTGCTTTTTACGGAGTTTAATTTGGTTAATTAAAGAAATACTATTTGATTGAGTATGGTACGCACAATCACAGCCAAGCCCCATATCCCAATTTTCTTTCATGATTGATATACATCGGGATCGTTTTACTCTTCGTTTTGACGCTTTATTTTTTACGTTAAATTTGACGTCACGTCAAACGTTCACTTGAAATCACAAGAGTTATCTCCCCCAGTGTGTTGTACGTCTTTAATTTTGTATTTTTCAAAAATATATTATTTTGATCAGTTACGCCATATATGGCTTTAAGATTATATAGAGCAGTAAACACAATTTGTGAAAATTTTATATCGCTACTCAAGAGTAAATGATGTCTCGCTAAAATAAGGTGTCGCAAAAATTAAGTGATCTACATTAGTTGTTACAGCTAATTGATTGGGTGTTGTTTTCCATTCAGGAATTTTGGACTTATCTGGAGACTTCACACCGGATTATTTAAGGGGGCCGACTGTAGTTTTCATTGCGCAATATTTCGCGCATCATAGTAAAATGAAGCTTATTTACTGTTTTAAAACAACTTTTTTCACTTAATTAATAAAATTAAACAAAATAAAGAAATAACAGGTATAACAATGTAATTATATTTTCATATAACTGATTTTTTAACTGATTTTGCAACTTATAGGTAGATTGACGTCGTTATAGTGTGTTTCTGACCGTTATGATAATCTGTAGCTCTTAAAGAAAGGGGTAATAAAAATATTATTAAAGAAAAAGTAATAAACATAAGCTCTTGAAATTTAAAACATAGAAATTTGAGAATGTTTCCAATATTTTTATTATGTTTTCATGTGAATCCATTGTGTACGTCATATTTTGTAATACTCTATAAAAATAGTAAAATTTGCTATTTTTAGCTCTACTGGTCTAGGGGCCCAGAAGAGCTTATGCGATAGTAATGCGTCCGGCGTCCGTCCGTCTGTCTGTCTAGCTGTCTGTCTGTCCGTCTGTCTGTCCGTTGTCTGTAAACAATTTTTCAAAACGCTACTCCTCCTACAATTTTAGTCTGATTTCAATATTACTTGGCACACAAGTAGACTACATTAACATACATAGAATAGTGCATCGGTTTTTGATTTCGATGAACGGTGTTGCCATGGTTACTAAAAATAGAATTTTCTGTGAAATTCCTTAAAAACGCTACTCCTTCTACAGTTTTGGTCTG